>NC_059079.1:111701464-111747746 GCF_020497125.1 Mauremys mutica | reverse complement strand
CTAGGCTACAGAGTCTCATGCTTGCTTCCCCCCGCCCACCCCGGCCAAAGTATTTACCCTCTGGAACAGCTTCAGTATTAGGCCAGAGAGTGCACACAAGCATGAGAACAACCCTAGTCCCATCATTTTATATAGTCAATTCAGCCAGGCTATTGCAACAACCTTCTAGGCTGATAACTTTATTATTCCAACAAATACAATTTTATGCATTATTGATTTTCTTGCTCTGGACTTAAAATAACTATCACACTGACCAAACGTATCTATTCTGTGTCAGAGTATGATATTAGAAGTTGTGAGCTTCAGACAATTGTTATATAAACAGAAATTAAAGAGAAGAATTCAGAATGTGTCCTGCACTATGCCAGTTGTGCAACCACATAATTTTAAACCATATGATCGTTTATTTCTGTAATAAATTACAGAAATGTTTGTTTTTTGCAAGCACGTTGTCTATGAAAAAGACAAAGACAGCCAAAATTTAAATTTCTTATGTCATTTAAAAACATTTTTTTTAAATTTGGAATTTGAAGTAGTCTTTATACAACAAAGCAGCAAAGGAAAAAAAGATGCACAAATCATTTGAGGTCACCTTTAAGCTACATAAATGCTTTGCATTCCAAGATTTCACACATCCATACTCCCAATCTTACTATATGATTTTGGTGCAACAGTTTCTAACTATCTTTTAAATCAGTTAAGTGATAAGTTGTGCTTTCCTTCACAGCATCTCTGTCTAAGGTCTAGAACTGATGTTCTTTGGCATTTTCGACTGAAAACTCGGAACTTACAATTGCCGGCTAACAACAGACACTCATCCAGAATCAGGCCTACAGAAAAAAGTAATTTCCTTGCAATAGATATTGTAGTCCAAAACACTGGCCATCTGCTTTATACAGCAACTGGAATGCCACTCTTGGAAACACACACTCCACAGATCCTCAAGATTTATTTTTTCCTTTTACTGGTATTTCATCAAAAACTTTTTGCAAACTGAAGAATGTCATGGACCAAGCAGATTAGTCAGTTTTATCAAGAAAACAGGTATTCGGTCCAGGTAGCAATTAAATTAGTTCTTCCTCCACTCTATGGAAAGGGACAAATAAGCAAGCAAAGCAAGGCTCATCAAGGTTATGGTAAATTACAGCATAAGTTTATCTTGCAATGATGCAATATTCACTAGCCAACTTTTTAACCAGAGCTTCCCTGGCTAACCTTGTCCCAAGGTTTCTTTATTTTACTGTTTAAAATACTGGTCCTTGTGCCTCAAAATTCTTACATGCTAGCCTGCTGCACTTGTGCCCCCAGCATGACTTGGCTAGTCTAGTCTTTAGTGGCCAGGTATCCATCAGTAGTTGCTTTTACGGGTATATGTATACACTTGCCTATTTGCCCTTTCTCCGGTTTTCTGGGAAGGAAGGAATGCTGTAGCAATTAACACAGAGAATACTAGTAGCCAAACCCCATGCTATCACAGGTATAATTCATTAAGTTGTACATTTAAAAACAGCCAAAAATGGCTGACAACTTAAAACCTAGGCAGTAACAGATCACAAGCCCCTGTGATGATTAAACTTGGTGATAATCTAAACAAAAACTATCAGAGGGGTAGCCGTGTTAGTCTGGATCTGTAAAAGCAGCAAAGAGTCCTGTGGCACCTTATAGACTAACAGACGTTTTGGAGCATGAGCTTTCATGGGTGAATACTTGCATCCGACAAAGTGGATATTCACCCACGAAAGCTCATGCTCCAAAACGTCTGTTAGTCTATAAGGTGCCACAGGACTCTTTGCTGCTTAAACAAAAAGAGCTCTCAGCCATGTTTGCAGGTGTTTTGATCACTTCACCTAGTGGGGGTCATCCCAAATTCAAAGGATGTAAGATCAAATCCACTCAACAGGTGCAAATGCTTAACACACAACAGGGTGCTTTTGAACACCAAGACTATTTCACATGCCTACATGACCAAGTTTCAGTGATCAGCAGCCTGCTTTGCTTAACTTCTGTTGCATTTTACTTCATTAGGTAGCTGTTAAGACACTTTGGTCTTTCCACCCTATCAATTTAAATTAATGTAACAGAATAAGCTACTGCCATTACCTTCAGATCCCAGCAAGCGTCTAAGAGGACTTCTCAGTTCTAATTGCTTTTACAACTGTGAACATCAATTTATTTCATCAGTAGCTGGAAAGGAAGGAACTTTTTAGTCATAAAATGCACTTTTCAGATACATGAATGCTATAAAGCTCACTAATCCAGTTAATGAAGGTCTGTATTGCAATGTTTCTTAATTAAAATGTTTACCATAAGGTTAGTAAGTTTGGCACTCACCTCCACTGAAAAATTAAATTTACAGGAGTAAATTAAAAGTGATAATTCAGTTACAAATCAATTTAAAGATGTCCACACACTTCAAGTGTTAACAGAGTCTGTTTGAAAGCATCTTGTTAATTAAACTTTAATACTCCTGGGGGAATTCTGCACCACTGCCTGAGTGAAGAATTCATGTCCCCCCGCAGAAAAATGACTTTCTGACAGGGAAGCAAAGGGAAGCTGCAAGAGCAGTCACGCACCACTCCTTAGCAGTGCAGGTATATCGTTTCAGGTTCCTCCCCTGCTTCCTGCGCCATCGCTCTTCAGCTGTGGGAAAAGGGGGTCGCTGTGTGTGGAGCTACTCCCTCATCTGCCCAACCCCTATGCACCTGGGCTTCCCATACCCAGACACCCCCCCCACCAAGCCTTACCCCATACACCCAAAACCAACCCTAGCCCTCCATACCCAAACCCCACCCCACCGAACTCAACCCCTGCATCTGGAGCCCCCCTGCACCTAGCCACCCTGCCTCCAGATCCCCAACCCCTGCACCCAGACCACGCCCCCCATGAGTTCCCTGCACTTAAACCCCCACACTGATGATCCCCACCTCCCCTGCACCACCCTCATCCCCCACAGCCAGACCCCCATGCCACTGACCCCCCCAACTAGCTGCACCCAGACCCCCCACCAAGCCCCATTCCCCCAACATCCAGACTCCCCCACACCCAGACCCCTCTGCTGAGCCCCAAACTTCTTCACCTGCAACCCCCTGCAGAGTCCCACTGTCCCTGCCACCCCCCCCAAATGAGCCTCTGTGCATTCAGAACCCCCTACCTAGACACCCCCCCCCCACTGAGCTGCCTGCACTGATTGTCCCACACAGAACCTTCTCACTTCCACCTGTATCCCCCCCTTCATACTTGGATCCTGCCTGGCTGAGCCTGCCTGCCCCACACATGGTACACCTGGCACAGAGGGGCAGATCGGGGGGGGGGGGTGTTTCTGGGGCAGGCCCAGTCTGTGTCCCGGGGTGGGTGGTGGGCAGGCTGCAGGGTGATCTCACACCATCATGCAGCCAGCAGCCTGTGCTCCCCACTGCCATGCTGGAGCCTCTGCATTTATTTATTGACAAATAAAACTCGCAGAAGTTTAAAATATTGTGCACAGAATTTTTAATTTTTTGGTGCAGAATGCCCCCAAGAGTATTAAACTGATGCAGTTTAGTGTGTAGACCAGGCCTAAGATCTAAAGAGCCGGGGGAGGAAGTATAAGACTCTGCTATCTGGGTATAGTGCTGGTGCCTGTGTCCTATCCCCAACTTCCATTAATTCAGGATTTGGGGGTGGGGTTACTTATCCACAAAAGTGTAGGAAGGAGGCAAACTGCATTCCATGGTCTTCTGGATACACTGGGACAGTGCTGCGACACCTGTGTTACCATCCCATTAATCCAGTACCCTGGAGCACCCAATCCTTCCTACCTGGCCTATTAGGTGGCTTTAGACACTCCTTCTTGTCCACAATTGTCAAGATGCTTCAGTCACTTAACAGCTGGTCTGCTTCTGCCTTCCCTGGGAGATCTAGCCCTAGCTATGACATCCACAGGATACCAACTTATATGAAGTTAAATGAATATAGCACCGTGCTGTGTAAACATAACACTGGAAATGTATGTTAAATTGGTTTAACTACATCAAAGTAACTATTCCCATGTAGCTTACACAAGAACTAATGTGTTGAGGCCAAAAGCCAGCCATTACTCAATATCTAGTTTTCCTGGGCTGGTGGTGAAGTTATAAGTAAAGTGCATAAAATTCTTTTAGATAAACCCCTACATGTAGTCTTCTGTAGGAGGAGAAAAAAAACTGGCAAGAGTGGATAAGGAAACTTTCACTGCACACGTCCTGTGGTTAAGTAACAAATTTCAATCTGACGCTGTCAGATTTTATCATGTAATATGGTATAGCTTTTATTTAAGACATTTTTAATGTTCAATAATAGACTTGTCAAATGTATTCAATAATTCTGCATTAACGAGATTTTAAGTTAGTACATCTTGAACAGTTATTTTCCCTTCCACCAAAACATATCAAGTGATAGGAGCATACAATGGACTACCTTGCTTGCAAGAAGTAAAAGCTTTTTTGAATTACACCAGAACACCATACCTTGAGCTATTTTTGTATTGCTTGTCTTAAAAAAAAGAAAAGAAAAAAAAAAAGACATCCAACTTCTGGAAGAAAAATGCTGGAAGAGACCTTTACTGCCAAATCTGATCTCTTAATAAGCACAGGCACATGTCTTACGCTTCTGATATTAGAAGGTTCCCACGAGCATCCATCAGAGAGGCAAAGCAGAGCTCAGTAGTAAAGTAGTCTCCAAACTAGTTTACAGAGGATGTGTCTGGATGGATGGGAAGCAACTCAGATCATGCAGGGTTTCTGCTAAAGTTAAAAGATCCAGGCTAGCCAATGGGTAATACTGAAAACAGTTCAGTTAGTCTTCCCTCCCTACCCCACAACCAACACAGAGTTATAAAGTGGGGGCGAAGGGTGGGGGGAGGGGAGAGAAAGTCTGTAGAACTGAGATAGCCAGGAAATCACATGATGTTACTTAAGTAATCTAACCCTTAGAAATTAGAAACAGGAAATCCATTTTGAGCTTAGTACAATCCATAAATCTTCTGTTTCCTGTAGTTGTGAAAAAAGCAACTAAATTGTGTGTGGTTGAGCTGTTGGTTTTTCTTCTTTTTAAAGCCATAGAGGAGTTGACATTCAACACCCAGTGAGGATCTACATGAACAGAATTGACCTTTTATAGTTTTCACAGACATTGTTCAGCATAACTAACAAGTTACATGGTTTTAAATGTTATCAGATGTCTATTTTGAAGTAAGTGTTATGGGACACTATCAGTTACTTTAGACAAAATTCAGAATTGGCAAAAAACCATTTAAAAAAAAATAAAAATGGTTTATATATAGCTAAATACACTCTTTCCCCCAAAGAAGAGTTTTGGATACAAAGATTCCCTTACAGTGCACATTAACACATAAGAACTAGAAAGTGAATCTGACTACACAAACTGAGCAAAGTGTAAGACAGGTGAACAAATGATGTAAGATTATATTCAAATGGAAATAATGTTTGAAGTTTACCAATACTTTAGCACAAGTATAGAAAAATTTTAAACTGTGACTTAGTCCAAGTTTTTCTTTAAATAATTATGGTTTATAACCCTCCTCCCTTCAAATAAATTATATAGGTAGGTATCAAGAAACAGGGAGAATCAAAGCTGCAAATGTAATATTTTGCATATGTTATGTGTCTATTCCTGTATCTTCTGTATTTTGGCCCAACCCTGCCAAGAGCTCAAAGCAGGTAGACCCCAAAACCTAAGTGGATCCCTACTGATTTAGACTGCAAGCTTTTCATGAGAGTGACCATGGATGAAATCCTGGTTCCACTGAAGTCAATAGCAAAACTCTCCTTGCCTTCATATGCATTTATACAGGACCTAGTCAATGGTCTGAGCCTGATTTAGTGCTTGTGGTATTAACTCAATACAAATATTGACCAACAGTTTAGACAAAGCATGCATTTATATTTCACTCAAAGGCTAAAATCCCTAGTGGTTCAAAGGAATTCTTTTAAATGAGCAAAAATGCCATTTAATATGAACAAGAACAGTGACTGGGGAGGGGGGTAGAGTAACTCGTCTGCTCACTCACAAAAGGTTGTGAATGACACATTTAAAATTTGAGTACAGATATCCTTGTGATTATGTACTGCCATCTGAGCTAATGTCCAAACATGCTAATAAACATTTAACTCCTAAAAACAGCCTCAGAAAAGCAGAAGTAGAAACGTACCGAAACCCTAACACCAATCCAGGAAACAACCTAGTGACAAACTGGAAAGTTCCCAACCTACCAGCTAGATGAAAACAAACTACATTTTTAATTCTACTTAACTAAGGCCCAAGGATGCAGTTGTTATCCATACAAATGAACTTCTACGGTTGTTTGGAATCTCATTTCAGTTTTAGGGGCTCTGCATGGGTATAATGTTCCATCCATACTAACCAACTGGTTTATGGTTTATTAAAAAGTCAGCCCTAGCTATATGTACTTTCTGCAATATTTAATCTACATACATTTGATGTTCTACAATCTTTTTCTGGTTTTCTTATTGTTTTAAATCTCATGCCAAATAAGTTTAGTTTTGCTTAAGATGTGTGAAATTGGTACAGGCAGTTTTAGGAAAAAATACTGTCAAATACTCCCCAGGGAAGACAGAACTCTGACCTTAAAGTAGACCAAGTCAAGAGAGAAAGCTTGGGTCCTTTGTGAAATATGAGGGAAATGAAAACTCATTTCCAGAAAGTGTTGAGGGGAAGCTGACACGGGCTACTGTGGACACTGGAAATGCTTATTACCTTGGAAAGGTACTAAGCACAGTTACATGTATTGAAAGTTTGTTTTAAAATACAAGTGGCTTCTTTATTTTATTGAGAGGGAACAGTTTGTTTATACGTAAACTGCTTATCTAAATATAAATTCAGATATTAAGTTAAACCAAACATTATATACAATAGTTAGAACAAATATCTCTTTCCTAGCTATCACTTTCGTTTCTGAAGAACTGTAAAAGTGCTTGCTTACTTTCCATGCTGAATAGCTAGCACTCACAAATAGAAAAAACACCCAATAAACTAAGTCTTTGCAAGTTTATGTCTGAGTGCCTGATGCCATCCAGTTCAAATAAAAAGCAGCAACTAAATTTTAAAGTCTTGACATTTCTGACATTCTGCATCTCATAATATATAACTATTCAGTGCAAGAAAATTAGCAACTACAAATGATTGCTGATTTCTTGTGCAAGAAGTGACTGATGACAGAATGATACAAATGTAAAACTAGTAAGAAAATTCCTGATGCATTTTGTGTTATAAAAGTTTGTGGATTACCCAATGTGTTCCCCTTCCAAGTCTTGAACAACTGAAGACCACTACTACTCGTCTACATTCCAAATGTCAAACTCTTCTGAAAGTCAATGGTCTAAGAAGTGGTAGTGAAAGTAACTTAATATCACTTCAAGGTAAAAAAGATCTAGTGATCAGGGCACTGCGCTGGGACTCAGGATACCAGGATTCATTTTCTGGCTCAGCCACAGACTTTCAGTGAGGCTTCAGAAAAATCACTTGTTTTATTTTGTGCCTCAGTTGAGTTTCCCCTCTGTAAATATGCATAGTACTTCCCAAATTCACAAGTTTTGAAGTACACTGACAATATCCTTTAATTCAAAGCAACTGTCCAGTTTCATCACCAAAAGATGAAGCTACAGTAAGAAGCCCTTTCTACATAAAAAGGGAAGGCAGATGTGTTTAATACTTCAGTAGTACTGCACCAAGTGCTTGCTAGATTAAGATGTGTACTACCTTTTTTATTGAATGAGTGACAACATTAAAGACTGTTTTATTTTAATTTTTACCAAAATGAGTTGAGAGTAAGCACATGAAAGCGACACAAACTGACCAATATATTTTCTGGCTTCTAGGAGATAGGAGTACAACTACCATTCTTTAGTATTATGTCCGCATTAAAACTGCGGTTAGAACTGGAAACAGAGCATATTTTTATATACAGCGCTACCTTGATATAACACGAATTTGGATATAACGCAGTAAAGCAGTGCTCGGGGGAGGGGGGGGCTGCACATTCCAGTGGATCAAAGCAAGTTCAATATAACATGGTTTCACCTATAACGCGGTAAGATTTTTTGGCTCCCAAGGACAGCGTTATATCGAGGTAGAGGTGTATAATTATAGACAGCAAGGAGTCACACCAGTTTCACTCTTCTGGCATTTAATAAAGCTTGAGGAACAGCAAAGGTATTGGAGACCTTGATCTCAAATTCAACAGTGCTCCCTGACCCTCCCAAAAAACCCTCTAAGGCCTTTACAAGCTCGGTCAAAAACTCAATGGCATTTCTTTGTAATGTGGTAACCTTTGAATGCAGCATCTGACTAATTCCAATATTTCAGGGAATGTTCTATGCAGACTGGAACCAGACTGATTTAGGATAAACTGCAAGACCAATGGGAAACACATGAAGCTGCTGCCAGCTTGTAAGCAAATCTCCAAATCACCTCTACAATTGTCTATAGCAGGGATCGGCAACCGTCGGCCTGCGGCTCGCCAGGGTAAGCCCCCTGGTGGGCTGGGCCGGTTTGTTTACCTGCGCACACAGCAGGTAAGCAAACCGGCCCGGCCCACCAGGGGGCTTACCCTGGCATGCCGTGTGCCAAAGGTTGCCAATCCCTAGTCTATAGATTAAAAAACCCTGGTTGATAGCATCCATCAACGTCTTCCAACATAACAATACCTTATCTCATCTCTGCTCAGCGTCCCAATAGTTTAACATTGATACCATGAATGACTTATCACCCAGACAGAAATGAAGAGGAGGAGGGAGGGGAATGGGTGCGTATGGAGGCGTGTGCACACAGTCCTTCATTTGAGTGGAGAACAGGGACCCAGGTATGGGGCAGCAGAAAGTGCCCTCGCATGGGGGAAGTGGGAAAATGAACGTTTATTATATACAGCCCTTGCTATCTAGGGAGGAGGAAATGGGAAGCAAAACACCAGCCATCGTAGTGCAAATGGGGAATACAGAGAACCTCTGGTGCGGGGAGGAGTTTGGAGAGATGCAGGGAATCCCTGAAAGAGAGACCAGGAATATGGCACTGTTGGACCGCAGAGCAGGAACGGAGTCTGACAGCCAAAATGCGATCGTAAGCAGAGCTTCCGTTTATTCTATCCCAGCATGCATTTATACATAGTTTCATTCAGCAATCAGGTAATGACCAATTGGTTAATTAAGATAACAGAAACAACTGTAACTAGTTGGGATAATTAACATCCGACACACCTGTCTAGCTCATTATCCTAATTACAGTTAATTAACTAATGAAAACAAACCCAGAGCCAGGTCTTCACACGCAGATCCAGCGTAATTAATTTATCTCAGAAGCAAAACAACCTCAGCGTTTCTCATTACTTATCCCACACCTCCCCCCTATATTCAAAATCAAAAAAAGGGGAAAGAGAGAGAAAACATTCCCAACTCATAATAACATAACGCTATAACCTATCACAAACAAAAAATTAAGGATTAATAAAATCAACCTGTATGACCATACAATCCTTGAACATAATTCCAAAAAACATCAAACGAACAAAAACACAATAAACAGAAGATGAGGAAAATTCTGCAACACCCCCCCCCTTTTTTTTTTTTTTTTTTTTTTGAAATATCCCTCAGCTGTCAGGTGATCAAGCTGACACTGAGGGTGGGGGGTCTTTAAGAAAGACACATCAAACCACATGACAACACAACAACGATTCTGGCCAGAAAACAGACAACACAAAACATAACAGAGAACACAAAACATCATGGTACACTAAATACCTATATAGCCACACAAATTTTCTTTCAGACACAAAAATCATTTCAAGCGAGTAACTCATTTACGGAGGATCAGACTGAAAAAGTCCTGGCAGAGCTAACAAACAGCTCTCCTCCGGGGGCTCTGGGTCCGCGACGTCTGAGCGCGTCTCGTGAGGCTCCTCCGCATCTGCCTGCCATCACTCCGGAGGACGCAGCCAAGGCCGGACCCACTTCGCTGGTATCCACCTAGGACCTGCATCAGTGGCAACACACGCATAACCCCTGCCCCATGTTAGCAAGTCAACTGGTCCTTTCCATATTTGCTGCTGATAATCGAACCACTTGACCAAGGGTTGGGGGGCCGTACCCTGTTCTTCCCCAGTCATCCCGCTGATATGTTTAATTGCAGGGGGCACCTGGTTGTTTTTACCAACATGTAACCAGTTAAGTACATAAAGAGTTTTCAGTAAGCGAGCGGCAGGCGTCTTGTCCAAAGCGTCTGCCCGCTCACTGCGAATCCCCCCTTTTTGTCTTAAGAGGAGCGCCTTCAAAGAGGCATGAGCACGCTCAATAATAGCTTGCCCAGTAGAATTGCCAGGTACACCCGTAGAATGCTGCACACCCCAGTGGGAAAGAAACTGGGCAGTGCGATGAGAAACATAACCCCCGCCATTATCAGTCTTAATGAGGGCAGGAACCCCCATCACGGCAAAGCATGCTTGCCAATGCTTAATCACATCACGAGAGCTAGTAGAGGCCATAGCTGTCGCCCAAGTAAAGCCAGAAAAGGTATCAATGGTAACATGAATATTGCGCAAGGTGCCAAACTCAGCAGACGTGGTAACATCAGACTGCCAAACTTGAAGTGACAATAGGCCACGGGGATTAACACCAGATACAAGGGGCAACACATGCTGTTGACAATCAGGGCAGGAGGCCACGATAGCACGAGCGTCAGTAATAGAAATCGCAAACTGACGTGCTAAAGCACGGGCAGACTGATGAAAAAATTCATGGGAAACCCGTGCCTGGGCAAATGAATTCGGAACATGGGCAACGCCAACTAACTGATCAATCAGTGCATTGCCCTCGGCAAGACCATCTTGTAATCCAGAGTGGCTCCTAATATGCATAACAAAATAAGGGCACCGTCGAGCATTTAAAAGATGCCATAACTGAAGAAGAGCAGTCCATAAAACAGAATTCGTAACACGGCCCAACAGGGAGCGTTCTAAACGTTGAAGCACACCTACAGCATACAGAGAGTTACTGACAATATTCAAAGGGGTATCGGGCCATTTTTCAAAGGTGCGAACAATAGCACGAAGCTCTAGAACCTGCAGGGAGCCTTCAGCAAGAACAAACTCGTGATGCCAATGGCCGTCAATAAACCAAAGAAGTCCTGCACGCTGGGCACTGCCGCTGGCATCGGTGAAAACGGTGAGACCAGCAACTGGACTAGACTGCAACATTAGGGCTTTTTCCAGAGGAAGCGTGGTAGCAAAAATTCGGTGCGAGGGAAAATGGCTACTGAAGTAACCGGCGTAATCCATGGTGGCAAGTACAAAAGAAAGGTGAGTAGCAAGCAACTGAGTCACAGTAACATCATCAAAGGGCAAATAAATGGTATGAGGGTCAATACCTGCAATGGCCAGCAAACGGCATCGGGCCATGTAAATGAGATGAGCAATCGCATCAAGCCACGTAGTCACAGTCGTGGTATAGTGCGAAGGTGGAAAAAGCCATTCAATGCCCACCAGTGGATCGGAAAGGGCCTCATGCCATTGAAAAAGTAAAGCTTCCAAAGAGGCATCTTTAGAAAAAATTGCCAAAAAAATGGGCAAGTCCGGATAAATACGCCCCGAATAACGTGTTGCAAGTTTATCTGCAATATTTTGTAAGGTAACCTGGTGCTGACTCTGCAGAGAGCGAGGTTCATCCGGAGCACGTCCGCCTTGAAGCAGTTGAACCAAGGGCGCAAGATCCTCATTAGTTATACCACAAAGACCGCGAACCCACTGCAAATCGCCCACCAAGCGCTGAACGTCATGTAAATTATGAATGTCCATCCGAAAGGTTAAATTCTGTGGGCGTACAATCGAATCCGTAATTTCCATACCAAGATACCGATATGGGGCTTGCCGCTGAAGTTTTTCTGGAGCAATCACCAGCCCAGCCTTTCGCAAAACTGAGTCAATTTCAGCAATCGCCGCATCCACAGCAAAATGGGCGCCAGTAAACAAAAGATCATCCATATAATGATAAATAATCCAATCAGGGTGCGCCAATCGCAGGGGTGCTATAGCCCAAGCAACATAAGATTGACAAATGGTAGGAGAATTTTTCATACCTTGTGGCAGAACAGTCCATTGATACCGCCGGGCAGGTGCAGCCTTATTTATAGAAGGCACAGAAAAGGCAAATTTCTCGCGGTCCGCGGGATGCAAGGCAATGGTAAAAAAGCAGTCCTTTAGATCAACAACAAGCAGAGGCCATCCGTGCGGAAGCATAGTAGGTGTGGGCAGCCCAGGCTGGAGGGCGCCCATATCCTTCATTACAGCATTGACAGCGCGTAGATCTTGTAACAAACGCCAATGCCCAGACTTTTTGGGAATGGTAAAAATAGGGGTATTCCAAGGGCTAACAGAAGGTTCAAGGTGGCCCATAGCCAATTGTTCCTGCACAAGTTCATGCACCCGGGCGAGCTTATCTTTGGGCAGCGGCCACTGAGCGACCCAGACCGGCGTGGTGGTTGTCCATTCCAGCTGTAGGATCGGTCGCCCCTCAGTGGCCGCTAAGCAAAAGGTGAATTTTGCAACACAACGCCCCACTGACTTAAACAGTCCCGACCTAAAAGCCATATCGGAGCCGGCATTACATAGGGGCGAACTTTTGCGCTTGTGGCCGGATCTTCCACATCAGAAATGGTAATAAAATTCACACTAATGCGAGTCAATTGAGTCCCACCAATGCCGGTCACCGGTGTGGCGGCATCCTGCAAGGGCCAAGATTCCGGCCAAAACCGAGCGGGGACTATAGTCACATCGGCCCCTGTATCCAGCAAGGCTTCATGAATAATCTGCCGCCCATCGGACCCTTGAAGCCGAACAGTACGGGTGGGCTTGCGCGAAGTAATGTCCATAGCAAAAGCAATTTGGGGAGGGCTAGTGGATCCAAATCCTCGGGACCCACGATCAATCGGGGTCGATCGGGGTACACATCCCTTGAAGGGTATTAGTTGAGCAATGCGGTGTGCCAGCAATTATAGTTACAGGGAGGCAGAGGGCGCGTACCATTATCCCAATGTTCCCGGTATAATCGGCGTCAATAAGGCCAGGTAAAACAAAAATACCCTGTTTTGATGTTGACGAACGGCCAATCAAAAGAGCACTTAGTCCGAATCCTAATGGGCCATCAGTGTTAGAAGGAAGAACGTGAACTTTATCAGTCTCTAGAACTACATCTGATGCTGTGGCCAGGTCCACTCCGGCACTGCCACGGGTTGCTCCGGTGAGGTGTTCCAGGCAGCCGGGTTGGTAGGTGAAGGTACTTGTATCGTCGCGCTCCTCCGAGGGGCGCTCCGTGATCCGTTTCCCGGCAGCGGTGTTCCATCTTTCTTGTAACGCGCCCAGCAATCATTGGCATGATGTCCAAACTTATTACATCGTGCACAAGCACCAGTTGCAGAGTTAGGAGACATATCAGAGGTTCGCTGCCCAAACCTATTACGTCGTGTACAAGCGCCTGTTGCAGCTCTAGATGACATATCAGAGGTTCGCTGCCCATTTTGCATTGGGCAGTCCCGCCAGAGGTGCCCGGGTTTTCCACAACTAAAACAAGGGCCGGCCGGCCGGGTCGATCTTTTAGCCCCCCATCGTCGCCCGAGCAGAGGTCGTAACGCCACGGCTAGTGCAGAGGCCTGTGCCTCAGCATGAATTGCTGCCTTATCCGTCTCCTCAAACATAGTGGCCTTATTACATGCTTCAATCATTTCCATCAGGGACGCAGTCTTGGGCAAGGTGGCTAAGATACGGCGGCAAGTGGAATTTGCATTCTGGGTGGCAAGATCAAGTCCAACTGCAGTCCTGGCTTCTGGCGTCAGGTTAGGTGATCTATCAATAGCCTCTCGGAGGCGATCCAAAAAGGTGGAATATGGTTCTGATAGGCCTTGTGTGATTTTAGCATAGGGAGGGTTCGGCTTCCCCATCTGGGGCACTGCCTTAAAAGCAGCCAAAGCTAGTTCTTGTGATTGCTGCAGGATCCGGGGTTCAAGACGGGCTTGCAAATGCGGGTCAGCAAAACGGCCGGCTCCCAAAAGCATCTCAGTAGTGGCCACGTGCCGGGGATCACCGTCCGGCAGATCCAGATTGTGGACAAGGGCCAAGTCGATTCTCTTGGCCCAATCATCTTTCCACAACAGTTTTTGCGTAGGTGTAAGAAGCAGATCAGCTAGTTTAATTGCATCATACGGACACATCGCCTGGCCCGTAAATACCTGTTCGATAAGAGACTGTACATATAGATTATCTAGTCCATAAGCCATAATTGATTTCTGTGCCTCACGGATCAATTTCCAATCCAAAGGGGCCCATTGTCGGTGATTAGGATGTTGAGGGTCTGGCATAATTACTGGAAAGGCCTCAGGTGTCAGCCCTTCAAGGATGGCTTCCTTTATGACCCCGTGCCAACGCTGTACTGGGTCCGGAGGGTCCCCGGGGTCAGGTGGGGCAGAAGGGCAAGTCGGACGAAAACACTCGTGAAGACGTGACCGTGATGATCCAGCTGGAAAACCTTGTTTTTGATCCAATTTGTTAAAAATGGCCTGCAGTTGTCGACCCTGGCGCTGCAGTTCCTCATAAAGAGCATCAGACCGGGTAAACTGAGTAAAATCAGGACATGACTGTGATGGCACATGTTCCACCCGAGCCTCCTCTGCTTCCCCGCATTCATGACACCCCCAGGTCCCGTGGATACGGCACGGCTTTGAAAGGGGTGCATATGGCAAAGTTGTCTCCATAGGCTCGGGTGTATCGGGCGGTAGCGGGACCGAAGCAGGATCAGTTATATCAGGGCCAATAGCTACGTTGGAGGGTAATGGCATCGTAGCAGAGGCAACATCATCCATAGGGAAGGGGTCGGAAGCCAAGGGTATCACTGTGTCCTCACCACCAAAAAAATCCCTGGCTCCAACCGGCAAAACGGAGGGTATTCCGGGCGTTGGGTGACAAAGGTCAGAGAGAGCCGCCTGTACTCCTGCCTCGGCTGCAAAGGCTTCCACTATCTCTGTTGTCTTCTTCCATATTGGACTCAGGGAGAAGGCTTCCTTGTCACCCTGAGCCACTGATTTCCAAAGTTCACAGCCCATCTGCTCCCACACAGTTTTATCAAATATTGTATTGGGTGAAACAGAAAGTCCCCTTGAACGTCCCCACTGTAGTAAGCGGGATAATGCATCAGAGGGGAACTTTTCTCCCCGTCGCTCCGCGATGCGTGTCAGAATTTCATGCACCATTTTCTCCTCTGCAGACGCAGCGGCTCCCATATTTACTGCTCACCTCTAGGTTCAGGTGTGCCCCTTTTTTTTTTTTTTTTTTTTTTTAAACGCCCTGCAGCTTACCGCTCGGCACTGGGCTTCAGGTGCTTCTCTCCGTTTGGACGCTCTATGGTTCCCAGCCGTACAACTCTGTTCAGATGCGTCCTTCTTCTTTGGACGCCCTGCAGTCGCCGCTTGACACTCAGGCGCGCTTCTCTTTTTCGGACGTCCTGCGGCTTTTTTTTTTTTTTTTTTTTTTTTTTTCTCTCTCTCGGACGCCCGACGCTGAAACTTCAGGCGCGTCCCTCTTTTTCTTTTTATCAACTCAGGCCACCAACACTATCTTCAATAATCACATCGGGGTCACCATTTGTTGGACCGCAGAGCAGGAACGGAGTCTGACAGCCAAAATGCGATCGTAAGCAGAGCTTCCGTTTATTCTATCCCAGCATGCATTTATACATAGTTTCATTCAGCAATCAGGTAATGACCAATTGGTTAATTAAGATAACAGAAACAACTGTAACTAGTTGGGATAATTAACATCCGACACACCTGTCTAGCTCATTATCCTAATTACAGTTAATTAACTAATGAAAACAAACCCAGAGCCAGGTCTTCACACGCAGATCCAGCGTAATTAATTTATCTCAGAAGCAAAACAACCTCAGCGTTTCTCATTACTTATCCCACATGGCACACTGGGATTTTTGGCCTACACAAGCGATGAAGTTTGTGACCCTCCACCCCTCCTTCATGTTAAATGCAATCAATTAGTTCTTTCCTATATCAGAACAAAAGATGAAGGACGAGATGCTACTACTTAGAACAGCAAGAAAGGCACACTAACGTCATACATTGCATACCAATGAACTTGTTCCCTTTCAGTCACCCATGGCTAATGCAGGCCAGATCTATACTAGACTTCTGCCAGCATAGCTATATTGGTCATCAGCATGGCATGCTGTAATCCCTGACCAACATCGCTGTGCCAGCAAAAGCCCACACTGCAGAAGCAGCTTTACTGGAAAATCTGCACTTTTACAGGCACAGCGTGATTCACTCTTTGGGGGTTGTTTTATTATACCAGTACTAAGCGCACCTTTGCCAGTACAGATGCATCCAGACCAGGAGCTCTTTGCCAGCATCGTATAATGGTATTCTTATACTAGTAAAGCATTCCAATGCAGGCATGGCCTGGGATCACCCCTACTAAACAAGTACTTCTGGGATGGGTAGATCTATCCATTATATAATTAGACTGGATTACTTTTGTTGTCCAAGTCTGTCAGCAATGTGATACTACAAAGCATTTATGGTGTATCAAAATGGAAGAGTTCTAATTTGCAGCACTCCCTTTTGTGGTGCAATTTAATTCATACACAGAAGAGTACAATAAAGTAAAACTTGACACTTTAAAACAAGGCTGTTCAGTCCCACAAAAACATCCACATACGTGGACCCTTGAAGCTGCAGGCATTGTCCCTGCCCTCAATATGGTTGTTTAGATTATTCCTATGAAAACTGATGTTTTAACCTGATAATTATGTAATTATGTTAGTTCATTTGTAAACTCTTAGGGGCACAGAGTGCCTTCTGAAGTACGTTTCTGTACAGTGTCAAACACGTAAGATTGAAGAAATACTATTGCAATGGTTTGGACACCTGTCAGCAATGAGCTCAGAAAGGATAACATTCATGGTGATACATACCAGAGGACAAGGAACTAGAAATAGATGAAGACCAAAGATTTGTTGGATAGACACAGTGAATGACAGAGAACAAAAAGGTTTAAAGATGAACAAAGCCACGAAGCCACAAAAAGACAGGAAGTGGTAGAAAGACTTAATTCAGCCCAATCACTGCTGCTGAGCTCATGGGCAGGAATCAAAGAAAATCATAGAAGAAAAGACCGCGTAGGCGGCCACCTATCTCTGACTGGGAACTTCAGGCACTACCACTCTACAAATACACTTTCCCAAAATAAATAGAAAAACATCCATTACACAATTTCTCTTGGTATTTTAAAAAGCATTTCCTGTTATTAGATACTATTTATCACTGCAAGTATACAACATTATTCGGAAAAGATGATTGTCTACTTTTTTGTAAATTTTTATTTATCCAAAAGCCCAGCCAAGCTGATTTTTATAGTACATAAAGAAATCTAACTGAAACATGAAAGACAAAGGGTAATAATGGAAGTTATCTACTCAGGAAGAAGTTATTTAGAATGGAAAAAAGTATGTTAAATATTCAGGTTTGAAAGCCTTGAGGAAATATATCCTTAAAATTATCAGTTACTTAGAAATAGTGTTAAAATTATGCATTACATCTACAAATTTGCTGATAACTATTTATGCACTAAGGGATACAGACAAGAGTTTGTTTCTCTCTGGCTTCAAGCCACCAAGTCACTTTCCTTTTTTAAATTTTGTGTTAGAACCTTCTTTTTCTCTTTCTGGGACATTTAGAATGAAGTACACTATTGAGCTAAGTTGTACTGATTTCTTACCTTCAATATTTAACTCAAAACAGACGTGGCAAAACGAGAGTGTTTCTTTTTCTGTTCCCAGTTTACACACGCTGCAAACATTATCATCATTCAAGTCAATGTTAACAAACTGCTCTTCATTCATAGTGCCCCTAGAAAAAAGGAAAAGGTGATAACGTTATTTTAGAACATTATACTATCCCTTTTGTCAAAATGAGGAAGCAAGAAATATATTCTGCATTTCTTGACAAGATAACAAACCCCACTATTCAGTCAATATGCATCCACATTTACTATAGAAACCGTGTGGTTCCTGAAAGTGGTTTGAGTTCTGGACACAGATGCACTGAAGAAAATAAAGGCTACAAACTCATTTATGCAGTATTATTGTTTTATGCATCAGAGTGTAACTTCCGAAAGCAATACAAGCAATCAGATGTCTGTCCCTTTTCATACCTTATGTGTTCACATAATTTAAACAACATGAAAACACTGCAAGGACTAACGTGGTTTCTATATGCGCTCTGTTAACTCCACTGCATAAATATTTTAATGGCACTAGAGACGTTTACCTAAACCACGTCCTCCTTCGTAACTCTCCAGTCAGACATTAGACAACAACAAAGCATTTCCTACCCTACGCGATGGTGTGTCCCCCCCCGCCCTGGCCCGCCCGCGGCGTCTGGTGGCACAACGAGTTCAGGCAGGTTTCCTCTGGCAGCCCCGGCAGAGGCTGCAGCCAGGAGCCTGCCGGGACAGAGCCTGTCACGAGCCCCGGCTCTGAAACCAGCGCCTGGAAACTGTACCGAGGTTCCCAGCAGCAGGACGCGGACCCGCGCCGGGGAACTCGGGCGGCAGCTGCGAGCGAGGCGGGCCGGGAGCGACCCCCCCTGGCCCCACGCGGCGAAGCGGCCGGCACGGGGCGCAGCAGGTCCCCAGAGCCGAGCCCCAGGGGCCCGGGCTGGACTGGCGGGGGCGGCAGAGGAACGGGGCCAGGCCCGCCCAGCGCGGCCGGGACACGGACGGACAGACAGACAGAGCCCGCCCCCTAGCTCTTGTGTTATGTGAAGGATTAAATAAAATTTCCTTATTCACTTTCTTCGCACCAGTCAAGATTTTGTAGACCTCTATATCTATATCTACTCAGGACACTCCCTACACTAACACCGGGACAAATCAACATACCCTTAGAGCCCCGACCAGGGTTATTCTATCTACTACCCAAGATCCACAAACCCGGAAATCCTGGATGCCCCATCATCTCGGGCATTGGCACTCTCACTGAAGGACTGTCTGGATATGTGGACTCTCTACTCAGACCCTATGCCACCAGCACTCCCAGCTATCTCCGTGACACCACTGATTTCCTGAGGAAACTACAATGCATTGGTGACCTTCCAGAAAACACCATCCTAGCCACCATGGATGTAGAGGCTCTCTACACAAACATCTCACACACAGATGGAATACAAGCTGTCAGGAACAGTATCCCTGATCATGCCACAGCACAACTGGTTGCTGAGCTCTGTGCCTTTATCCTCACACACAACTATTTCAAATTTGATGACAATATATATCTCCAGATCAGTGGCACCGCTATGGGCACCCGCATGGCCCCACAATATGCCAATATTTTTATGGCCGACCTGGAACAACGCTTCCTCAGCTCCCGTCCACTCACGCCCCTTCTCTACCTACGCTACATTGATGACATCTTCATCATCTGGACCCATGGGAAGGAGACTCTGGAAAAATTCCACCAAGATTTCAACAGCTTCCACCCCACCATCAACCTCAGTCTGGACCAATCTACATGGGAGGTCCACTTTCTAGACACCATGGTGCAAATAAGTGATGGTCACGTTAACACCACCCTATACCGAAAACCTACCAACCGCTATGCCTACCTTCATGCCTCCAGCTTCCATCCCGGGCACACCACAAGATCCATTGTCTACAGTCAAGCACTGAGGTACAACCGCATCTGCTCTAACCCCACAGACAGAGACCAACACCTACAAAATCTTCACCAAGCATTCTCACAACTACAGTACCTGCACGAGGAAATAAGGAAACAGATCAACAGAGCCAGACGTGTACCCAGAAGCCTCCTACTGCAAGACAAACCCAAGAAAGAAACCAACAGGACTCCACTGGCCATCACATACAGTCCCCAGCTAAAACCCCTCCAACGCATCATCAGGGATCTACAACCCATCCTGGACAATGATCCCACACTTTCACAGGCCTTGGGTGGCAGGCCAGTCCTCGCCCACAGACAACCTGCCAACCTGAAGCATATTCTCACCAGTAACTGCACCTCACACCATAGTAACTCTAGCTCAGGAACCAATCCATGCAACAAACCTCGATGCCAACTCTCCCCACATATCTACACCAGCGACACCATCACAGGACCTAACCAGATCACCCACACCATCACCGGTTCATTCACCTGCACGTCCACCAATGTAATATACGCCATCATATGCCAGCAATGCCCCTCTGCTATGTACATCGGCCAAACTGGACAGTCTCTAAGGAAAGGGATAAATGGACACAAATCAGACATTAGGAATGGCAATATACAAAAACCTGTAGGAGAACACTTCAACCTCCCTGGCCACACAATAGCAGATCTTAAGGTGGCCATCCTACAGCAAAAAAACTTCAGGACCAGACTTCAAAGAGAAACTGTTGAGCTTCAATTCATCTGCAAATTTGACACCATCAGCTCAGGATTAAACAAAGACTGTGAATGGCTTGCCAACTACAGAACCAGTTTCTCCTCCCTTGGTTTTCACACCTATACTGCTAGAACAGGGCCTCATCTTCCCTGATTGAACTAACCTCGTTATCTCTAGCTTGCTTCTTGCTTTCATATATATATATATATACCTGCCCCTGGAAATTTCCACTACTTGCATCCGAAGAAGTGGGTATTCACCCACGAAAGCTCATGCTGCAAAACGTCTGTTAGTCTATAAAGTGCCACAGGATTCTTTGCTGCTTTTACAGATCCAGACTAACACGGCTACCCCTCTGATACTAGACCTCTATCATATCCCCATTAGTCATCTCTTTTCTAAGCTGAAAATTCCCAGTCACTTTAATCTCTCCTCCTGTTTCATACCCCTAATCATTTTAGTTGCCCATCTCTGTACCTTTTCCAATTCCAATATATATTTTTTAGGATGGGTGACCAGATCTACACACAGTATTCAAGGTGTGCACGTACCATGAATTTATATAGAGGCAATATGATATTTTCTGTCTTATTATCTATCGCTTTCTTAATGATTCCCAACATTGTTTGCTTTTGTGACTGTTACTGCACATGGAGTGGATGTTTTCAGAGATCTATCCACAATGACTCCAAGATCTCTTCCTTGAGTGTTAACAGCTAATTCAGATGCCATAATTTTGTATGTATAGTTGAGATTGCTTTCCAATGTGCATTACTTTGTATTTATCAACATTGAATTTAATTTGCCATTTTGTTGCCCAGTCACCCAGTTTTGTGAGATCCCTTTGTAGCTCTTCGCAGTCTGCCTGGGACTTAACTATCTTGAATAGTTTTGTATCATCTGCAAATTTTGCCACCTCCCTGTTTACCCATTTTTCCAGATGAATATGTTGAATAGGACTGGTCCCAGTACTGACCCCTCAAGGATACCACTATTTATCTCTCTCCATTCTGAAAACTGATAATTTATTCCTACCCTTTGTTTCCCATCTTTTAAGCAGTTACTGATCCATGAGAGGATCTTCCCTCTTACCTCATGATGGCTTACTTTTCAAAAGTCAATTTAAATTAAATACATTTTTTTTAAATTATATATATTTTTAGAAATCTAGATCTGTTATGTGTTATGGTGTAACTTGCATTATTCTTATGTTAAATTTGCATTATCCTAACAAAACATTTACTTTATTCACTTTCTTCACATCAGTCAAGATTTTATAGACCTTTAGCATATCCCCCCTTAGTCATCTCTTTTCTAAGATGAAAATTCCCAGTCATTTAAATTTCTTCTCCTGTTTCATACCCCTAATCATTTTAGTTGCCCATCTCTGTACTTTTTGCATTTCCAGTATGTCTTTTTTCGGATGGGGTAACCAGATCTACACACAGTATTCAAGGTGTACATGTGCCATGGATTTATATAGAGGCAATATGATATTTTCTGTCTTATTATCTATCCCTTTCTTAAAAAAGCAAAGGTTTCAGAGTAGCAGCTGTGTTAGTCTGTATTGCAAAAAGAACATAAGCTTTCGTGGGCTACATCCGATGAAGTGGACTGTAGCCCACGAAAGCTTATGCTCAGATAAATGTGTTAGTCTCTAAGGTGCCACAAGTGCTCCTGTTCTTTTTAAAAAAGCAAACAGAATGTTGGGAATCACTGACTGTCACTGCACACTGAGTGGATGTTTTCAGAGAACTATCCACAATGACTGCAAGATCTTTCTTGAGTGTTAACAGCTAATTCAGACTCCTTCATTTTGTATGTATAGTTGAGATTGTTTTCCAGTGTACATTACTTTGCATTTATCAACATTAAATTTAATCTGCCATTTTTGTTGCCCAGTCATCCAGTTTTATGAGATCCGTTTGTAATTCTTCGCAGTCTGCCTGGGACTTAACTATCTTGAATAGTTTTGTATCATCTGCAAATTTTGCCACCTCATTGTTTACCCATTTTTCCAGATACTGACCCCTCAAGGATACCACTATTTATCTCTCTCCATTCTGAAAACTGATAATTTATTCCTACCCTTTGTTTCCCATCTTTTAACCAGTTACTGATCCATGAGAGGACTTTCCTCTTACCCCATGATGGCTTACTTTTCAAAAGTCAATTTAAATTAAATACTTTTTTTTTAAATGTATATTTTTTTAGAAATCTAGACCTGTTATGTGTTTTGGTGTAACTTGCATTATTCTTATGTTAAATTTGCATAATCCTAACAAAACATTTACTTTATTCATATCTCTTTTATATATCTCATTGGTCCTGACACCCCCCCTATAAATTCGAACACCCCCCCTAATTTCAATTCCTGGGGAAACCACTGTGCCGGTGTCTTATACACATCACATCTCCCTTCACTTTGGTGACTGGAAGTTATCTACCTCAGAACTAGCCCTTGGGGAAGTTGAAGTTCCATGAAAAGGCATGCATTGTCTGTGAAGGGGTGACTCCCACAGTCTTCTCAGTTTCCTGTGTGATGTTTCTGTGTCCCTCGTTTTGGGGTTTTGTCACATATTATGTTGAAACACACTTAGGCCCCCGCCGGTTGAGCATTGACAAGACAAAGTGGGTGAGATGTTATATTTTATTGGGCCAACTTCTATCAGTGAAAGAGACAACATGGTTACAACACCTCTGCAAACATCCCTGCATTGGGGTCATTCCTCTGCAGTCTGAAATTATATTGTTATGTCTTATTTCCAGAGGACACAGTGTGCTAAGTGAACAGGTTGGAGCGTGATTCAAATGGGGAGAGAATCCATACAATTCAAGTCTCAAGTGGGGCCTAAGCCATATGTAATTACCACAGTCTAAATTTGCATTTGGCTTATGGAAATTACTGCTCTTATTCCAATGATACACCAGTGTAACTGAGAACACATTTGGGACTTGCATTGATTAGGCCAGTGGCTCGCAACCTTTCCAGACTACTGTACCCCTTTCAGGAGTCTGATTTGACTTGTGTACCCCAAGTTTCACCTCACTTAAAATCTACTTGCTTACAAAAACAGACATAAAAATACCAAAGTGTCACAGCACACTATTACTGAAAAAATTGCTTACTTTCTCATTTTTACAATATAATTATAAAATAATCAGAATATAAATATTGTACTTACAGCGTATAGTATACAGAGCAGCAGAAACAAGTCATTGTATGAAATTTTAGTTTGTACTGACTTCGCTAGTGCTTTTTATGTAGCCTGTTGGAAAACTAGGCAACTATCTAGATGAGTTAATGTACCCCCTGGAATAACTCTGTGTACCCCCAGGGGTACACGTACCCCTGGTTGAGAACAACTGTAGTAGGATGTGTAGTAAATACAGCAGTTGTATATAGGGAAGGAGGCAGGAGTCAACTTATTGAACATTGAGAAGAAAAATAAACAGAGCTCAGCTGCCTTAACCATTTGTGAAATTGGTACCTCTGTATTTTATGCATGAGTTGTCCCATAGACTCTACTGAAGTCAACAGTACTATAGGCATGTGTTCAAGTACTTTGGTGGATCAGGGCCAGCGTGCCCTGCCACTTGCAGAATTAAGCTTTTTGGAAGCAAAATTTGGTCCTTTACAAGGTTGTTATTTTCACAACAGCACCTCATGAAGTTAAGGAAGGAAGGGTGTTTTTACTAAAGAGGGGTAAAAAAATTATTTTTATGTGGAATGTGAAGAAGTGAGGCAAAACTGAGAGAGGACAGTAGGGTTGAGAGGGAGTAGGAGGGTTAGATAAGATGGGGAGGGGGAGGAGGGTGACAAGGTGGAAAATGCCAAATATGGGTTGTGTGATCCAAACTGAAAGGAAAACCAGGTCTGCTCTGTACTTGTACTTAACCTGAGTGAGTTAAACTGTTAGGCGTAGATTATATCTTTCAGAAGTTTCCACAGTTCAAAAAAGCTATGTACGTCACAGTGGCTGTATGTCAGAGCGGGATTTTGTCTACCCACACTCATCACCAAGAAAGAGGCTTAATATTATAGGAAGATATTTGCTGCATCATACTTCCTCCTTAGAAACACTTGTTTCTACAGTACTTAAATTATGTTTATTATATTTTTTCACTGCATTTTTTGTGGGGAATCTGATTCCATGCTGTCAAGAATAAAAATTACAAGGAACCTAAACCCGTATTACCACATTAGATTATAATAGTGAAAGATTTTTTTAAAATGTCATTTACTTTATTATCTGTATAATTGATAGTAGAACTGATAGTTGCCTAACACTTTACACTATAAAGCCCTGTATTCAGTTTCTCCTAACTTTGCTAAACTTAACATGTTTTCAGATAAAATTTTCCTTGCATGTTGCCCGCCACAGGCTGATTTATTTTTATTAAAGTTTCAATAAAAGCATCTTAGCTGTTTGCAAGAATAAGATTAAGGAACAATTGCCTATGTTATATTCTTATAGTGAGGTGCTCTAGCAACTCCATGTTTTGGAGCAGACAATTGAAATTTGGTGTCAGGGATGTGCTTTTTGCTGTTCCTGTGAACATCCACTCAAATGTGGCCATGTTATGAACTCTGAAAAATTGGTTCATAGCTGCTCAGTAGAGGTTTGTTAGAGGATTGCAGTATTATTCTTCAAAGATTCACTCTGTACTGAGCATGCACCTAGGGCCGGCTCTACGCACCAGCATGTTCTTGCGGCGGCATGTGGCACTTTTTAAGGGGCGGCACTCCAGTCCTTTTTTTTTTTTTTTTTTGCTTCGGTGGCGGCACTCCAGCTTTTTTTATTATTATTTTTGCTTCGACTTTTTTTTTTTTGCTTGGGCGGCAAAAAACCTGGAGCCAGCCCTGCATGCACCACCATTCCCCTAACATCTCCTATGCTCAGGCCAGACTTCACATGCATTAATGCCACAATACATGTGTAATCCACACACTTCCTGGGTGTGGTGTTCGGTCCCATCTAGTGGCACCAAGACCACTTAGCAAGAGAGATAAAAAATGAGTCTGCTCTACAGCCTTAGCTAACAGCCAGTTGGCTTTTAGCTCATGTGGTAGAGCAGGGATGGGCAAACTTTTTGGCCCGAGGGCCACATCAGGGTTGCAAAACGGTATGGAGGGCCAGCTAGGGAAGGCTGTCCCTCCCCAAACAGCCTGTCCCCACGCCCCCTATCTGCCCCCTCCTACTTCCCGCCCCCTGACTGCCCCCCTCAGAGCCCCTGATTCATCCAACCCCCCCTCCTTGTCCGCTGGACCGCCTCCTCCTGGGACCTCCCGCCCCTACTCATCCCCCAGGACCCCACCCCCATCCAACCCCCCCAGCCCCTTTCGGAATGTGGTCCTGTGAACATGGGCGGAGAACTCAGGAGGTGCAGGGGCAGCTGCGCAGCTGGAGAGTAGCAGCTGGTTCACCTTCAAAGCGCCGCTTCTCTCCATCTGGCTGCGCGGCCGCGCCGGTGCTCCTCCTCAGTCCTCCGCCCACTCCTGCCACCTGCTCCCCTGAGGCTGTAGATGAGCCTCCCTCCCTGCTCTCCCCTGCTCCCTCCCCCCCCCCTGCAGGGGTGTGCGCCGGTGCTGAGCTGCCCGGCAGCGCAGTGAGGGGGAACAGCAGGGGAGAGGCCGGGGGTGAGCCTCCCTGGCCAGGAGCTCAGGGGCCCACCTCTGCGGTAGAGGCTCATGCTGTCATAGGTCTCACCCCCACTTGGAGCTGTTGGGCTCCAATGTGGGGACCTGACTTGGTTTCCCTCTAAACTAAAATCCTAGTTTAGATCTAGTAAGCTACCACCACTCAATCAGATATGTGGATTGAGACACAGTCCTTCCCCAAAATCCTAGGGGATTCCAAGAGCCCCAAATCCATGGAGTTCTTACACCCAGGAGAAATAAACCATTCCCCCTGCTTCCTCCCCCCTCCCTTTTCCTAGGAGAGATACCGGGATCTAACTACAGAGGGATACCTCCCCCTTCTCCTTCCCTGAGAATCCACCCAAGGAAAGACCAAACAAGTCCTTAATAGAAAAGAAAAGAATTTATTAAAGAATAAAAAGAAAGTAACTTGTCTCTGTAATCCAAGATAGAACCATACAGGGTCTAAATTTATCAATCTCTGGAGAGAATCCCCCCTCCTTTCTTTCTCAGTAAAAGCAAAGTAACAGCAAACAAGAATAAAGAATTTCCTTTAGCAAACACACAATTGCAAATGTAGAAATCAAATTATAAGACTAATTCGCCTTTCTAATTAATACTCACTATTAAATAGTAGAAACTACTCCAGGAGAACTTGGAGACATGACTGACCTCTCTTAGATCCAAAGAGAGCTCTCACAAAGAGCACAGACAAAGGCTTCCCTCCACAGAGATTTGAAATTATCTCGTCTCTGATTGGTCCTCTGGTCAGGTGGTCACCAGGTACTACATGTTAACCCTTTACAGGTAAAAGAGACCTTAACCCTGATCTGTTTATTTATGACACATGCACTAAGCTTCCAGGTTTGATCCTGCCTGCCGCCAACCAGGGTCTGTCAGTGTTATACATGCTCCAGCCTAGGGCTGTAGTAAATGCAAGACTTTTCCTAGAATTGCTCTGCTGTTGTGGCAGGCACTGGAACAAAGGAAGGAGACTGTCTCTTCTATGCTTTCAGTGCTCCTCTTGCTGACACCTGTACCACATGGTGGTGGAGGGGGAATTGCCTGACTTGAATGGAAAGGGGATAGGAGCAGAGGGAGACATGAGTCTGAGGTAGTGTGTAGGGGAGCTGAGGATGAGGGAATAGCCTGGGGAAAAAGGGGTAGAAGGGTCTATGACTACTAGAGCGAAGTTCATTAATGTGAGGTTTCCTAGGTTTTAAATTAGAACTGATCTAGCACTGATCCTGGAGTACCACATTAAAAAAACAAAACATCCTCCACCCTATATTGAGTTCACTACATTCCTGTTTATCAGTGTCTTCCATTTGCAATCCTTCAGCCAGTTTTTCACCCATGTGACTATGTGCCTATCTAAGCCAATTTGAATTAATTCTGAGAGTAAGATTTCATGGGACGCAGCCTTAGATTTCTTTCATAAGAGCTAAAAATAACATCTTTCACTTTCTCTTCATCTACTAATTTTGTAATTCTATCAAAGAAACCAATCAAATTTTCCTCATATGATTGATTCTTTATAAATCCATGCTGCTATGCTCACAGTCCTGTTTTCCTTTTAATGTTTAGGGCTTGATTTTGCAGTTACAGTGCATAATGTCCTGTGTAAGAAGTGGTATATAGAAACCATTCTTCCTCTCCTGCTCTCCCATTGCCCCAGGGAGTGGCAGTGTGCTAGTGATGCTCACCAAGGGCAGATTATTCCCCCTTCCATGTCATCCCCATTGCATGACCTGACATTGTGGGAGAGAATGGGGGGGGGCAGGGGAAGGAGCAGAACCAAATGCCAGCCCACATGCCTCCTCTCCCTTCTTACATCCTGCTCACCTGCTTGGGGAGAAGGGGAAACAGCAGCTTCCTTGATCCTTGGAGCCTTCAGAAGCTCCATCCACAAAAAGAGCATCAGCCCCTCTATCAGTAGAGGGGATGGGCCACAAAAAAACCCACACACAAGTCAACTAAGTTTGGGGAACAAAAATGCAAGATGGGAATGGGAGTGAGAACAAAGATTTAAAATGAGGGATGCAAAAGGGAACATGGAGCAGATAACCAGAGACAATGCCCACTTCCCCCCAAGATGTCAAGAGAGTCAGTGGAGATCACCCAAAGGAATTCTGCCTGGATACACGCTTGACTGAGTCCAAAAAAGCCCCGCAATCACAACCAGCCTTCCCCACCAATTTTTCCTAGACTGGCCATTTTGGTCAGCACCAGGAGGTGGAGGGTGAGGAGGTCTCTGGACTTTATGGGGGCATAGATGAGATGCGCACAAACTAAAAACAAAACAAAAACAAAAAAGTCCAGGAGCAAGTGCAGGCAATACTTCAGGAATATATTTTGGAAGAGGGGCTGTAATCAGGTCTACTGTAGATAAGCATTCACCAGGATCTTTCTTCTGCCATAAAATGGAGGATTCTGTAAACTGTGCTAGTAGCACACCCATGCTCATGGCTCCAAGTAAGAGGAAGAGGTGCCTTCAGACAGGGGCGGCTCTAGAAATCAGGCTGCCCCAAGCAGCGCGGTGCGCTGCGGTGCCCTTCCCCGGTCCCGTGGCGGGTCCCCTCTTCCCGCGGCTCCGGTTGAGCTCCCGCAGGCATGACTGTGGCAGGTCAACCGGAGCCCGGGACGACCGGACCTGCCGCAGGCATGACTGCGGCGGGTGCCGTGGTCCCGCGGCTCCGGTGGACCTGCCGCAGTCATGCCTGCGGGAGCTCAACCGGAGCCGCGGGAAGAGGGGACCCGCCGCAGTCATGCCTGCGGCAGGTCCGCTCGTCCCGGGCTCCGATGGACCTCCCGCAGGCATGACTGCGGCAAGTCCACCGGAGCCAAATGCCGCCCCCCCGGGAAAGGGCCGCCCCACGCGCCTGCTTGGCGCGCTGGGGTCTAGAGCCGCCCCTGCCTTCAGATCTCTCTGGTAAGCCGCAGAACTAATGTGGAATATATATTTTCCCACTGGGGACATTTACCCTCAGATAGTGGCAGTAGGTCCTGCCACTAAGAGTATGTCTATACTGCAATCAGAAGGTGTGATTACAGCTCATGTAGGCATACTAGCTAGTTGTTTTCTAGCTAGAAGGACAATAGCGGTATAACTGTGGCAGCTAGAAGGGTGAGACTCACAATAAAATTGTAAGCTTAGGCGAAACATTAGTTTCTGTTGTAGTAGTTGTAGTTTCTGTGAATGGCACCTTTATTTTAAAGACATGGGTAACTTCAATGTGCTTCATTTAATACAAGTTAAGTACAATCCTCAGTCTTGGCAAGTTGTCAGTGGGGTCCTTATTTGGGCAAACTTTGAGTTCCCCATATCTCCTCACAGTGCCATTGTAGATTCATGCTGATGCTTTTATTCCTGTATTTTTCTGTCATCTCTCACTGGCAATTTTGGGAAAGAGATTGCTCTACTGCAGAATGAATGAATGCGAACTACCAGCTAGTTAAGACACCAGGCAATTTATAAAACATAAATCATCAAAACACTAAAGAAAAATATTCTGCTAAATTTAAAATGAGAGGGATTTCTTTTTATGGCTAAGTTTTAAATCCAAGACAATAGCTATTCATAATGACAATGGTGATTGATTTATTTGTTATTGGCCTTATTCTCATCTCCTATTATCGAGTGTTAGAGTGGAGAAGGCATTTGGGTGACATGGGTTTGTTTATGGGCCTCATGGAATGAGACTTTCAGAGGGACTTGAGTTATTATTTCAATAGCTTAGGGTCTAAGTTAATGTATTCCTCTGGATCTCCCACTGAATCTTGTCTCACCTGGGTCTGTCTTGTAGTTTCTTGAGGCAAGGGCTGTTGAAATTTATGAGTTAGATAGCACCAAGCACATCACTGGTATAAACAACATGACAATAATTTACAGTCATGTGACAAATGATTTGAAAATGGAAATGCCGGTTAGCTGTGGGGACAGGTTATCTTTGAGCAGCATCAGTGTTGATAGCACTGCAAATTCTGAAACAAAAAGTATTCCTGGATCCATTTTGTATATTGTAATTGTGGTACATATGGATCCAAACCCCATCTGGGTATAAGTAGGTGCAACTCCACTGAAATCAATGCTCACATGAAGTCTAAATTTGGAATGTGGTGTGTACAATCACATGTTGTTTGCAGTTCCTGGAAAACACTGGTGGACAACATGAGGGGTAAAGAAAGAGCATGATCTTGCTCACTTTCTTAATTAAGTTAATGGGAGTTGCGCAAACTCAGGGCTGGTCCACACTAGCTCTTTAAATCGAATTTAGCAGCATTAAATCAAATTAAGCGTGCACCCGTCCACACCAGGAAGCCATTTAATTCGACATAGAGGGCTCCTTAGTTCGACTTCGGTACTCCACCTCGACAAGGGGAGTAGCGCTAAATTCGACATGGCTATGTCGAATTAGGCTAGGTGTGGATGCTAATCGATCTTAGTAGCTCCGGGAGCTATCCCACAGTGCAACACTCTGTTGACGCTCTGGACGCCAGTCGGAGCTTGGATGCTCTGACCAGCCACACAGGAAATGCCCCGGGAAAATTTGAATTCCTTTTCCTGTCTGGACAGTTGGAATCCCATTTCCTGGTTGCTCATTGGGGCGAGCTCAGCAGCACCGGCAACGATGCAGAGCTCTCCAGCAGAGGAGTCCAGGCAATCTCAGACTAGAAAGAGGGACCCAGCATGGACTGACCGGGAAGTCTCAGATCTGATCGCTGTGTGGGGCAATGTGTCTGTGCTTTCGGAGCTGCGCTCCAGCAAACGGAATGCAAAGACCTTCAAGAAGGTCTCCAAAGCCATGAGAGACAGAGGATACAGCCGGGATGCAATGCCATGCTGCGTGAAAGTCAAGGAGCTGAGACAAGGCTACCAGAAACTCAGAGCGGCAAACGGACGCTCCGGAGCCCAGCCCCAGACATGCCGCTTCTACGAGGCACTGCATGCCATTCTCGGTGGGTCTGCCACCACTGCCCCACCAGTGTGCGTGGACTCTGAGGATGGGATAGCGTCAACGGACTGTTCCTCGGAGATGTTCGCGGACGGGGAAGATGAGGAGGACGAGGCAGTCGACGGCGCTTTCCCTGACAGCCAGGATCTCTTCCTCACCCTCTCTGAGATCCCCTACCAACCCTCCCCAGCCGTTACCACGGACCCTGAATCGGGAGAAGGATCAGTCCGTAAGTGCTTTAAACAAGTTAACATTTATTTATTAAAAGCAGCTAAGACCAACGAGTTAACATTTTTTAGTAACTAAACAGGGAGAGACATTAGGAGAACAGAAGGTCTACATACAGGGGGATGGAACTTTTATCTTCATAAGAGATCTCCAGGAAACTCTCCTGGAGGTAATCTGAAAGTCTATGCAGGAGGTTCCTTGGCAGAGCTAGCTTATCGTGTGCCCCGAGGTAGCACACTTTGCCGTGCCATGCTATAAGCTGGAACTCCGGGACCATTGCCCTCACGAGCATGGCAGAGTAGGCCCCTGGGTTGTGGTGGCTTTCTTCCAGCATGCGCGCTCTCTCTGCCCGTGAGACTCTCCTCAGGGTGATCTCTCTCGCACACTCCTGCATGAAATTAGAGTAATTGGGGTACTATTAGTAATGGGAACGCTTAACTGTTCCTTTCCATAACAAGAAGCCTCACTTAACAGCCACGTGCTGCAGTCTACAGAGTGGCAGCATGCAGGGATCTTTCCCAGTGAACAGCCGCGAGGGGGTGCAACAGGGGCCGAGTTTATGCTTTCAGGATTGCCTGCATCAAGAGGACAGAGCTGTACATTCACTTCTATGAATCCAAAAGTGTTTGGCTTACCATGCCTTGCTGCTACACGAATTCTTCTTTCCTGCAAAGGTTCTCTGATCTGCAGCCCAATACCCCAGGCAATGAAAGCGCATTCAGAGAAATTGAACTTTCCATTAGTGAGTGCGCATGAGACAGGTGCTGTGCATACTCTTGTTCACAGACACCGAGTAGACTATGTTTCTTTGTTTAAAAAATGTATCATTGTAAGAAATTCACTACCTTTTTGACATCACACAGGTGCAACTGTATCACGACCTGATCCACCATGCCCCTCACAGATGATGGCGCAAACTAGAAGGCGTAAGAAAAAGACAAGGGACGAGATGTTTGCTGAACTTATGGGCTGCTCCAGAGCCGAGGCAGACCAGCCGAGCCAGTGGAGGGAGAACCTCACTCAGCAGCACCGCTCACTCTGCGAACGGGAGGACAGGTGGCGTCAGGAGGACCAGCAGGCGACTCAAACGCTGCTTGGACTAATGAGGGAGCAAACGGACACGCTCAGGCGCCTTGTCGATGTTCTGCAGGACCGCAGGCAGGAAGACAGAGCCCCCCTGCACTGTATCTGCAACCGCCCACCCCCGCCTCAAACTCCAATCCCCCCCTCATCAAAAATAACAAGAAGGAGGGTCACCAGGGGCCGTGAAAACTGTCACTGCACCACAGGACAGTGTTAAATTACCCAAAAGCTATCAGTCACTATATTTTGAAAAGTCCTTCCCTTACTGTGTTGTTGATTATTAAAAGTAGTTTTCTGTTACTTACTTTTTCCGTCATGGTTTTTTACACAACGCTGTGTTAGATGTCTTGGGTGGGTCGTTGGGTGGTTGAGGGGGTAGTGTAATGCATAGGACAGTCACCTTTAGCAGGGTACAGAGACGGGGGCTGGATCAGCAGCATGTCACACACACAGTGCAGTCAGTAGGCGGTTAGCTGGTATGGGAGGTGGTTTGCAGGTTTTCTGTCGTTGGGGGTGGTACGTGCATTTGTAGCGGGGGAGGGGGGTTACAGATGTCATGCAGCGGTCCCTGTAATGGACCGCAGAGCCATGCAGCAGAGGAATCTGTATCCGTCCTCCCCTGCAACAAGGCCACATAGCCCCCGCACACAGAGTCCAAAAAAGGAGGGATGGCAGGATCCGTTGAAACAACCAGTCCGGCACTGCTGACCGGTCTGGGAGTGGGAGCATGTCAAACCTCGACTTTAGAGGCAGTCTTTACATGACCACACACCCTACCCAGCACAGTGTGCTTCCCAGTTTCAACCCTTTAACGCAAAGTCATCAATAAAGACACCGTTGTAAAGCTACAGTGGAACACGTACTTTAATTTTTAAATGTGTGTTAGAAGTTGGGGAAGCGGGGTGGACGGGGTATGTAACTGCAGAGGCTAGTCAACAGTAACTTGGTAAAGAAACAGGGGCAGGTTCAGCTTCTCTGTGAAGAAACTGAACAGTCACAGTTCACGCTGCTCGCTGCTCGCTGGTACTTGAAGAATTCCTTGTCGCTGTGCAAGGTGCCTGGATAGGGCGTGACGAGCCAGGGCATTAGCGGGTAGGCTGGGTCCCCTAAGATCAGTATGGGCATCTGCACATCCCAAGCGTTATTTTGTGGTCCGGGAAGAAACTACCTTCCTGCAGGCATCTAAGCAGACCAGAGTTCCTGAAAACATGCCCGTCATGAACTTTGCCAGGCCACCCGACGTTGATGTTGGTAAAACGTCCCCCATGGTCCACCACCGCTCTCAGCACCATTGAAAATTAGCCAAATTTCTCAGCAGCTGACTGCGGAAGAGGTGGACGATAAGTTGCGAGGAGCTGACAGTGGCCACAACTGCAGCAGGATCCGTGCTCGCAGTGCTGTGGCGCCCGCGCTGTCACTGATAAGAAAAGTGCACGAACAGATTGCCAGCTGGCACTTTCAGGGAGGGATGCTGGGTGTGATTGACGGTTCAATGATGACAGTTACCCAAAACCACCCTTCACACAATTTCCCCCCCCCCAGCATGCATTGGTGGGAAATCCCAGCATTCCAATGGGCGGCGGGGAGTGCGGGAACTGTGGGATAGCTTCCCACAGTGCACCGCTTCCAAAGTCGACGCTTCGCCCGTTACTGTGGACTCACACAGTCGAATTAGTGTATTTATTGTGGATACACAACTTCGACTTCATTAGGTCGATTCCAGAAATTCGAATTAAGATGAATCGAAATAGTCTTGTAGTGTAGACGTACCCTCAGTATCACTGTGGATCAGGCTGTTGAGGTTTAAATGGGATTTTACCCTTCAGTCTCTCTTTTTTGGAGGGGTGGAGGGGAGAGACTCTAAGACATTTAACATTGCTGTTTGTGTGTGAAATATGTCATTGTCAAGTACCAGTAGTGATAATGCTGGAGTTGGTTTATACAATTCCCACCAAGTTATGTTTTGTGCTGAAATTAGTTGTGCTAGGTTTCAGCCCAGAGATTCATTTTTGGGAAAGTTTGAAGAGACCTGATCATCTGTTTCTGAGTCATCCATAGTGAAGAAATAGTTTATAAAGCTTCCAAATTTTGCATATGCATTTTTGCACTTGGATAACTCCAACAAATGTGAGTCAGACTTGGCACATACATAAACCTAATGGAACTGCTTAAATTTAAAATAAATAATTAAAAGATTGGCCCAAACCCCAAACACCAGCTCCAAACATCTCCATACTTTGAAGAGTTTGAAATCTAGATATGAATTTAGCAGCTTGGGTCCAAATTTGGTTAAGAAACAAAAATATGAATGGCCATACTGGGTCAGACCACTGAATTTATTAATTCTTTTCTGAACCCAGTTGTTATCCTTTTGGCCTTCATAACATCTCCTGGCAACAAATTCCACAGGTTGACTGTGCATTGCATGAAGTAGTACTTATGTTTGTTTTAAACCTGCTGCCTATTCATTTCTTTGGGTGACTCCCGGTTCTTGTGTTATGGGAAGGAGTAAATAACACTTCCTTATTCACTGTCTCCACACCATTCATGATTTTGTTGATCTCTACCATATCCCCACTTAGTAGTCTCTTTTCTGAGCTGAACAGTCCCAGTATGGAGGCTGTTTGATACACATAATAATTTGTATTGCACTTCTCTGCACCTTTCCCAATCCTAATATACATATCTTTTTGAGATGGGGCAACCAGAACAGAACGAAGTATTCAGGGTGTGGGAGTACCATGGATTTGTACAGTGGCATGGTGATACTTTTGGTCTTATCTCTTTCCTAATGGTTCTCACATTGTTAGCTTTTTTTGACTGCCACTGCACACTGAACACATGTTTTCAGATAACTATCCACAATGAATTCAAGATCTTTTTCTTGAGTGAAGCAGCTAATTTAGACCTCATCATTCTATATGTATAGTTGAGATTATTTTTTCCCACAATATGTATTACTTTGCACTTATCAATATTGAATTTCTTCTGCCATTTTGTTGCCCAGTCACCCAGTTTAGTGAGATCCCTTTGTAACTCAGCACAGTCAGCTTTGGTCTTAACTATCTTGAGTAATTTTGTATAGTCTGCAAAAACAAAGCCAGTTAGGACCTGCAGTGCATATTACTGCTTATATATTTTAAATAAATTAGAGGTGGGTGATCGTTATTTAATGTGTATGAAAAAGTGCATTACTTCAAGTGAATTTCACTTTTTGCAGTCAAATTCCATCCTGGGAAAAGCCATCAATTCATCCCAGGTAACAATTGTGCCATTTTTGGGAGCAAAAATAGCTTTATTTGGGAAATGAATATTTCACCTGCAAATTGCCTTTCCTGTTCACAATACAGCTTTTTTTGTGAGCCTGTGTAAGTGTGATTACTCAGTTGGTGGCAGAGAACCATCTTAAACTAGGGTATAGGTAAGGGGATATTGTGGTTTTCCTTTCTAGGTCACCATTTTAAACCTGGTCTAGGTATTAGTTACAAAGCACTTGCTGAGGTTCTGGCTGCACTTTTCCCCACATCTTTTCCTTTATGCACTCCGTGTCTGTGGCCCCTCCCTGTTGTGAGATCTGAGCTTCCTCCTGAATTTGGCCAAGATTGCCATATCTCCATCCAGGAGGAGAAAGCTGAATGGAAGTGCTCTGCAAGCATGGGGCCATTTCCTGGTTATCTAGGCAGAGTTCGTTTGGGCAGCATCCACTGAATTCTTGGACTCAAGGAGCAGTAAGCACTGTATGTTGTTCTCTGCTGGGTGCCCCTATCTGGTTCCCTCATTTGAAATATTTGATTGCCACTCCAATTCCTGTTTTATCATTTATTGTCCAACATAATCACTTGTTTTCTGGTCTATGTGGCCCTTCACTGGATTGAAGGGGTGGGCCTTTAGTTCAAAGTGGGTGTAGACTCATGGTCCCAGAATTCAAAATGGGCCGAGACCTTTCATGAGTAATAAATTAATGGTTAGTTAAGATGTGTCTTTTCTTTTTAATCTAAAATTAAAGGTGAGGCGAGGAAAACACTATCAAAATACAACAATCAGTTTGGCTAGGGAAAAAGCAAACAGATTCCAGGTCCAGAATAATAAATACTAGATCACATCTTCCTTGAAACCTTTTGGATAGAGAACTCTCATTTAAATCACTGAAATCCAATTTAGATAGTTAAAAAAAAATCATAACTACCTACTGGCATATCTCTTCCTAGTGTTGCTAATAGTAGAAGTGGATTTTTTTCTAATTAAGTGGTAGATCTATAGGTAAGATCCTGTGGATATAGGGTGAAATCCTGCTTCCATTGAAGTCAATGAGAGTTTTCCCATTGATTTTAATAGAACCACAATTTGATAATGTTCTAAACAAATTGTCCAAACTGATTCTTACCCTATAAGAAAATTCAACCATATTCACTGAAGATGCATTAAAAAAAGCTGTTAGACAAGCAGCAAGACATACTTAGTTGAGGGACTTGGTGCCAGAGCGCATGTCTGTGGGCTTTTGGATGCACACTGCAAGGTCTATATGCTTACATGGGCCTCCTGTGAACCGTCATGGCAGAACCGCAGCTCACTGGCTGACTGGTTATCATCAGATTATTTTATAATTGTTTGAATTGCTGATACAGAGTCCAAATGTCACAGTAATGGGAACTACATAAAATATGTAAATAAAAACCTCAATACCTGCAAGGGGAGCAACCCTACTGTCATTTCATTTTCTACAGTCACATATTTATTTCCATTAGAGTACGTCGCACCTTTAATGTAAATTCCCCATATCTCATATTTTCAGATTTCTCCTACTTTCAGGCACACAGTGAGACTATTTGCTGGCTTTTCCCTCCCCCTCAGGGCCGGCTCTACAGTTTTCGCCGCCCCAAGCAGCGTGCCGAATTGCCGCCGCGGGCAGGCGGGAGGGGGGCAGTCTGTGTGCCCTTAGGGCGGCAGGTGCGTTTTCGCGGCGGCGGCAATTTGGCAGCAGCTTCTATGTTTAGCTGAAGCCACCGAGGACAGCTAAATATAGAAGCTGCCCCCGAATTGCAGCCGCCGCGGAAACGCGCCTGCCGCCCTAAAGGCGCACGGACTGGCCCCGCCGCCCATGGCGGCAACTCAACGTGCTACTTGCGGGGGCAAAACAACAGCATTCTGCTGCCCCTTGCAGGTTGCCGCCCCAAGCACCAGCTTGGAATGCTGGTGCCTGGAGCCGGCCCTGCTCCCCCTACATTAAAATCTTGGTGGAATCTCTTTGTATACAGTACAAGCTAAATGCAAAAGTGTCTAATTAGTCTCATAGTTAGGCTCAACATAGGTAAAGTATCATTTGTGAGAAGCAACATGGTAAGTTCCAGACAGAAGACAACTCAAGTTTAAAGTTGATTTCACTGTAACTTCCTTTACTTTTGCCATGTGGGGTAGAGCACGAGGGAATCTTTCTCTAACAGCTGTTTGGCTTGTGAATCCTCCCACATTGTTCATTACTAGAACTCTGTGGAGGATGGATGGGTGGAGAAGAACATGTGTTCCAAAATCAAAATGATTGATCTCATGTTTGTTAGAGTCTGAAAGGTCAGCCCAATACAACAGAGCTTTCTGGGGAAATGAACAACAGACCCTGGGTACAAATTAGAGCAAAAAACTCTCGGGGACTTCTATCTTCCTTTTGTGGGCATCTTGCTACTCCCGCTTAAGTCTTATTCATTCTCTGGATACCTAGTGAACATAAGGCACTTTAGGCCTGGTGGTTGGTTGGATAGCTGCATGTTTTCATTTAGAGTGACCAGATATCCCAATTTTATAGGGATAGTCCCGATTTTTGGGTCTTTCTTATATAGGCTCCTATTGCCCCCCCACTCCCTGTCCTGATTTTTCACATTTGCTGTCTGGTCACCCTATTTTCATTACACCCACACACTGTGTGGTTTCTTACTTGCATCCGAAGAAGTGGGTATTCACCCATGAAAGCTCATGCTGCAAAACGTCTGTTAGTCTATAACGTGCCACAGGATTCTTTGCTGCTTCTACTGTGTGGTTATTATTTAACATTTGTATTGCGGTAACACCTAAAGGTAACAGGTGGTCTACAAACATAAGTGACAATTCTTTCCCCATAAAGCTTTATTTATATATAATTATATTATATGGGACTCTTCTTCTTTTCATAAGGCCATCCAACCATGTCAGTCAATGCACTTCTATCATGCTCTCTAGACATTTTCTAGGCTATTTGGCGTATGGAACTCATGCAGCCTAAATAATCTTTAATAATGAATAAAAACAACAATAAATCATACCTGTATATAATGCCTTTCATCCCTAAGGAATGAAGAAGCATTTAAAAAAAAGACACTAGCTGGCTGGGAAGAACTCTGGAATCAACATTTTATCAGTTCCTGTCGGTTTTACAAACATTTCTTTTCCCCAGTGTCTGCAAAGCCTCTGCAGAGCAGTCTCCTGAGAGAGCCGTCAGCTGAGCTGGTAAAAACTGATGACAGGCTGGCTGAGTGCCTGTGTGCCCCAAAGACCTAACTTTACTAAGGCCTTGTCTACACTACAAGACTATTTCGAATCTACTTAAGTCGAATTTGTGGATTCGACCTTATGAAGTCGAATTTGTGTATCCACAGTAAAGACACTAATTCGAATTTCTGAATCCACATTAACAGGGCCGGCATCGACTTTCGAAGCGGTGCACTGTGGGAAGCTATCCCACAGTTCCCGCTGCCCATTGGAATGCTGGGTAGAGCCCCCAATGCCTGCTGGGGGGAGAAATGTGTCGAGGGTGGTTTTGGGTAACTGTCGTCATTGAACCGTCAATCACGCCATCCCTCTCCCTCCCTTAAAGCGCCTGCGGGCAATCTCTTCGTGCACTGTTCTGGTCAGTGATAGCGCGGACGCCACATCACTGCAAGCATGGAGCCCGCTGCTATCATCACCGTTTTCTCCTCCTCGCACTTTATCGTCCACCTCTTCCACAGTCAGCTGCTGAGCAATTGGGCTACTTTTCAATGGTGCTGCAAGCACTGGGGGACCATAGGGGACGTTTTACCAACATGAATGTTGGGTGGCCGGGCAAGGTTCATCATGCGTGTGTTCTCAGGAACTGTGGGCTGCGCATACGCCTGCAGGAAGGTAGTTTCTTCCCGGACCACGAAATAACTGTTGGGGATGTGCAGACGCCTATAGTCATCCTAGGTGACCCAGCCTGCCCGCTAATGCACTTGCTCATGAAGCCCTATACAGGCGCCTGGGACAGCGACAAGGAACTCTTCTAATCCCAGCGATCAGCGAGCAGCGTGACCTGTGGCTGGTCAGTTTTTCAACAGAGAAGCTGAACGTGCCCCTGTTTCTTTGCCCAGTTACTGTTGACTCTCCTCTTCGGTTACATACCCCATTCACCCTGTTTCCCCCACTTCCAACACACGTGTAAAAATAAAATACATGTCACACTGTTACTTAAGAGAGGTTTCTTTATTCATGACTTTTCGTTAAAGGCTTGACACTGGGACGCAGACTGTGTTGGGTAGGGTGTGTGCTGATGTAAAGACCGCCTCTAAACTCAAGAAATGACAGGCTCCTGCTCCTACAGCGGTCCGCAGTGCCGGAATGCTTCTTTCAACGGAGCCTGCCATCCCTCTTTTTCGAATTCTGTGTGCGGGGGGATATGTGACCTTTTGGCGGAGGAGGACGGATACAGATTCCTCTGCTGCGTGACTCTGCGGTCCAGGACAAGGACCGCTGTATAAGATCTGTAACCGCCCTCCCCCGCTACAAAGTCACATCCCCACCGCCCACTCAGAACCTGGAAACCACCTCCCATACCGACCATGGTGCCTACTGACTGCACTGTGTGCGTGACCCGCTGCTGATCCTTCCCCCGTGTCTGTACCGTGGGAAAGGTGCCTGTCCTATGCAATTAACAACCCCCTTTCCCCCGCCCCCTATTCAAACACAGTCTTCTTTGAAAAAAAAAATCGGAAACATTAATTAACAGCAAAGTATTTTTATTACTTAAGTAGACAGTTAGGTGATGGGACTGGGATTGGCACTTGTGTGAGTCAGGAAGGGAAGGACTTCTGAAAATGTAGGGTATGAGAGCTTTTGGGTACTTGAGCACTCTGCTGGGGTGCACTGACAGTATTGACGGCCCCGGGCGCCCCTCCTCCTGGTTATTTTGGGTGAGGGGGGTATGTGACTTTGTGGCGGGGGAGGGCGGTTGAAGATACACTGCAGGGGGGCTCTGTCCTCCTGCGGTCCTGCAGAACATCCACAAGGCGCCGGAGCGTGTCCGTTTGCTCCCTCACTAGTCCAAGCAGCGTTTGAGTCGCCTGCTTGTGTTCCTCACGCCACCTCTCCTCCCGTTCGCTGTGTGATCGCTGGTACAGAGAGAGGGTCTCCCTCCACTGGCTCTGCTGGTCCGCCTTGGCTAGGTAGGAGCCCATAACGTTCATCGACTATCTTGTCCCTTGTCTTTTTCTTTCTCCACCTAATCTTTGCCAGCCTCTGCGAGGTGGATGCTGTGGCAGGTCTGGAGACAGTGGAAGCTGTGAGATGGGAAACAGCGAGTGAATTCCTTGCAAAGATACATTTTTGCGAACAAATAACTGAGTCTAGGCTGTCTCTGTGAATTCCTGTGTTCAGACCCCTGTGCCTGTTGGGGCACAAATCATTTTCGCGATGAATTCTGGGTAAATGTCGCGATTCAATCCTTCCTCCGGGAAAGCAACGGCAGACAATCTTATCGAGCCCCTTTTCCCGGAATTGCCCTTGCACACGCCATAGCGTCGCAAACCATGGACCCTGTTTTGCCTTTTGTGTATGTCACCGTATGTGTATTAGATGCCGCTGACAGAGGCGGGCCAGCAGCGCTACACAGCAGCATGCTTTTGCTTTTGCATGACAGCAAGGATGGTTACCAGGCATACTGCACCGTCTACCATACCATGAATTGGTAAAAAGATGGTAATAAGATGCTCATGGTTACCTGTCCTTTTGCACTGCAACCATGTGGTGCTGTCATAAGTGCCCCTGGCCGATCAAGCCAGGGACGCAAAAGGCAAAATTGGGAATGACTCCCTGAGTCAATCCCTCATTTTTTGTATCTAAAAATAGAATCAGTCCTTCCTAGAATATGGGGAAGTGTACTAGAGAACCTCTGTATCATAGAACCAGAGAGCACAGCTGCTGTGTGTCCGATAATACATAAATTTTGAGCTGAATGCTATTCACAGTGGGTGATCCAGAAACAACCCCACCTGCTCATTCCGGCCTTCCCGCAGCCTTCCTGGGCTACCATACCATTGTCCCACCACTTGTGTGATGAAGTCATAAAGAGTGGCAGGAATAAGACACAGGGACTTGTTTGTGAGAAATGAGTGGAAGGAAAGCCTCCAGCTGCAATGATAGTCCAGGCAGGACAGTAATTACTGTGGATGAAGGAGACCATCATCCTGCTGCTAGTCCAGGGGCAATTGAATCTTTTCTTTACACATGAAGGGTGGGGGCTGATGAAGCTCAGCCCCCTGTTGCTATGATGAAGACGGTTACCAGCCATACTGCACCATCTACCAGGAAAAATTAGGGCCAGGCACCCTTGATCGACCTGACCGATGCTAGTACGCATGGTTACCAGTCCTTTTGCACTGCCCCATGTGCCAATGGGCTGAGGATGACGATGGATATCAGTCGTACTGCACCGTCAGCCACCCATGGCGGGGGGGGGAGTGAGGATGTCGTTGTTCAGTACTGCAGCATCGCATGTATCTGCAGCATTCATTACGGATACGGTGACATGTAACAGAGTCAACACAGGACCGTTTCCCCTTTCACTTCTGGGGGGGGGTGCGTTAATTGCCGAGCTATGCCCTGAGCCACCGCGGACACTGTGTTAGACCCTAGAAGCATTTGGAGCTCAGCCAAGAATGCAAATACTTAGCGGAGACAGCAGGAACTGTGGGATACCTTGCGTCCTCAGTCCCCCCTCCCTCCATGAGCGTCCATGATATTCTTTGGCTTTCCATTACGCTCGTCACGCAGCTGCGTGCTGAGTCTGTGCTATGCCATCTGTCTGGAGATTTTTAAAACATACTTTGGACCAGGCGTAAAATTACAGTAATTACCCTAAACAGATGCAGGAGTCTCCGAGCGAGATCACCCTGAGGACGGTCACTGAAGGAGATAGAGAGCGCATGCTGCGTGAAAGCTAGCACGAACCAGGGCCCGATGCAGCCGTGCTCGGGGAGGCAGTGCTCCATGAATAATTAATGAAAGCCTCACGCGGAAAAGTGTGCTACCACGGAGCACCCAATAAGGCAGCTCTCCCCAGGAACCTCCTGCTGATGCTTTTCGAGTAACCCCAGGAGAGCTTCGTGGAGATCTCCCTGGAGGATTTCTGTTCTATCCCCATATATAGAGAGACCTCCTTTTCACACACTTAAGATTCCTGTTACATTAATAATAAAAGTTAACATGGTTAAAGCACTTACCGATTGCTCCTTCCCCTGATTCAGGATCTGGGTTCATGGCCGGGGAGGGTTGGTAGGGGATCTCCGTGACGGTGATGAAGATATCCTGGCACTCCGGGAAACCAGCGTTGTAAGTGCTGTCGCCTGCCTCGTCCTCCACAAACCCTTCCTCATCTTCCCCGTCCGTGAACATCGTCGAGGAACTGTCCGTCAACACTGTCCCATCATCAGAGTCCATGGTCACTGCTGGGCCACTGGTGGCAGGCTCCGTAGCGTCCGTTTGCCCGCTTTGATTTTTTTGTAGCCTTGTCTGGGGTCCTTGATTTTCACGCGGAACTGCGTTGCATCCCGGCTGTATCCTCTCTCTGTATCATGGCTTGGGAGACCTTCTCGTAGGTCTTTGCATTCCGTGCTTTGGAGCGCAGCTCCGAAAGCACAGACTCCTCGCCCCACACACCGATCAGATCGAAGAGTTCCCAGTCAGTTTATGCCGGGTCCCTCTTTCTAGTCTTGGATTGCCCGGACTCCTCTGCTGGAGAGCTCTGCATTGCTGCCGGTGCTGCTGAGCTTGCCCCGATGTCCAACCACAAAATGAGATTCTAACTGTCCAGAAAGGAAAAAGGAATTCAAATTTTCCCGGGTCCGTTTCCTGTGTGGCTGGTCAGAGCATCGAAAGCTTGGACTGCTGTCCAGAGCGTCAACAGACTGGTGCAGTGTGGGATAGCTCCCGGAAGCTACTAAGTTTCGATTAGCATCCACACCTAGCCTAATTTCGAAATAGCCATTGTCGAATTTAGCGCTACTCCAACCTGTCGGGGTGGAGTACCAAATTCGAACTAAAGAGCACTCTAGTTCGAATTAAATGGCTTCCTGGTGTGGACGGTTGACTGGTTAGTTCGAATTAATGCTGCTAAATTCGACTTAAAGTCCTAGTGTAGACCAGGCCTAAATCTCTCACATGCCAACATCGTGCCAATGGCCTCAAGCTTCCAGAGAGCACCACTCAACCCCATGTTTTGCACAAGTCTGAACACAGCTCTGCCCCTCTCACAAAGGGACTCTTACAAGGTGCAAGAAAGCAGTTGGGAGGGGGTAAGAAAATAGGAAATTCCCTTCCAGGCATCTCACAGCACAGAAAGCCATTCCTGCTGTGCCATCTACCTATGCTTCTCTTGTGACAGATTTCCCAGTTTCTTTCTTTGTGATTAAGTTTTTATTGATTTTCATAAAGAAACAGTCAATGAAAAGTGCAAGTAAATGATTCACAGCTTGAAAATCTGGTTACCCTAGAATCATGTAATAGTTACCCTTTAATATAAGATATAAACAACATTAATAATCCAGAAACTTCACACTTTTCTGTTTCATATGCTTTGATATTTCTTAGACTATGTCCATACTACAAGCTGGGGTGTAATGCCCCTGCTTCTGTACACATGATTACTCTCACTAACTCACAGAGAGCTAGCACTAGGGTTGCCACCCATCCGAGTTTTACCTGGGCAGTCCGGATTTTGGCTTCTGTGCCATTTAGGGCAACTGGAAAGTCTGATCAAAAAGAGGACCTGACAACCCTAAATGGCACCTGAACCAAAAGTCCGGTTACCATGGGGCAGGGAGAAGCACTGGGTCATTAACCTATGCCAGCCCCTGTTCAGATGGGGTTGCCTCCTACCTGCAGGTAGGCTCCTTGAGACAATCCAGCAAGTGAGGGTGGGTGAGGGGGAGAAGGAAGGGAGAGGAGTGAGTGACAGGGGCAGGGTCTATAGAAAGAGGCGGAGAAGGGGTTGGGGCCTCAAGGGAAGATGTGGAGCAGTGGCAGGGCCTTGGTGGGTGGGGAGGGGAAGAAGCGGAAGAGGAGGGAGGCGGTGCTTTGCAGGTCCAAATACCTAGCAATTAGAAAAAGAGGTGGGGGAACACCTAGCACTAGATTGGGCATAATTAGCAAGCGTTAGCTTGTGATAGCACATAGGCAACAGCTGAGCTGTGAACAAAGGACATTATTGACTAGTTTCAGGTGGGTTTGTACATGATATGGCTCATCAGTGCCGCTGCTGCAGCTTCCTGTGCTACAGCAGATACCACTGGTATTTATACTTACTGTGGCTCGGGCTCAGAGCTAGCGCAAGTATGTGTAAACAAGCAGTGGAATCTGCATCTCAAACTGGGGGGCATGGAATGTATTCTGGGTGTGTAAGAGACAGCTTTAGGAGGGGTAAACCATGCACATTTTAGCACCACAAAAATGAATAGCTAGCCAAAGCTGATTCCTCTGTGGGGTTACATCCTTCCCTATGCTGCCATTGGTGGAAAGTTACAGCAGCAGCACAATCAAGGATAGAGGGGTTAGATAAAGTTGTCATTGAGAAAGTTGGGGAGCTAGCCTGGAGGACGGCAGACGCCAGGGTGGCCTGGCTGGGATCGGTTTCAACGGGATAAACAAGACCATAAATCAGATGAATTGCATGGGAAATGGGGAACTACCAGTAAGCAAAGGGACCATGCATGTGAAAAGCGTGTGTATTCGGACAATGAAAAACAATCAGCAGCAATGTAATGTTGGTGTGTCTGACGTTTGCTAATTTGGATAAGCCTTTATAATATGATGCATTGTACATAATAAACGCATTCAGCTTGCAATCATATTGGTTGTTGTGCCTTTATCATGTCCCGCATGAGGAACGCAACATTCCTCTTGTTACTGTCAGGTCTTCAGATAACACAGGGTCTTCTCATAACAGGGCGTTGCCGCTTGTGTAGGGAAAGCCCCTGGCGAGGCCAGGCTGGTGTGTTTACCTGCTGCATCTGCGGAGTCCAGCCGATCACGGCTCCCACTGGCCATGGATTGCTTGCTCCGGGCCAATGGGGAGCTGCTGGATGCAGCGGCCAGTACAGTGTTTTCTTGTTCTCAGTCAAACGTCATCTCGGAAAGGAATGCCAAGGTGTGGGAGGAACAGTTCCTTCTGCCTTCTCACCACCTTACACGCCCTTGCAAGGCCAACCATGATCTAGCACTGAGGTGTAACCAGGCAGCTTTGTAAAAAACTCACCCCTCAATCTGAAAACAATGGTAATCTGCTAATCCAATCAAAAAGCAGTGACTGTCATGTGGTGACTCTAAGACTGGCTCCTTGGGGCATTGGTCTTGGAGTAGATGCTGATAGGTTGGAAAGCCTGTAGTAGGAGTGAGAGCAAATAAAGGTCAATTAATGGGGCAATTGGTGGGATAGTATGGATCCAGTGAACCCTCTGAGTGGGGTTGAATGTGCTCCTCAGCTGTGGCTGGGGCAGTGTGTCATTTGCCTGAACACAGAAACACCAGTGCACTTCATATCCAGGCTCAGCCTTGTTGTCTGCCAAAAGGGAAAGTGAGGTTTTTAACACTTTTCAGAGTGAGTCTGCGATTATTGTAATTTTTACGTATAGCCAAGTGT